>NC_056729.1:1124952255-1124994755 GCF_019279795.1 Protopterus annectens
CTACAGCTGTTGATATGCAGCAAGTCAGACTGATAGCAACCATGAGATGTAGTTTCAAAATCTTTACTCAGCCCGTATGCAGCAAAATTCTGAAATTACAAATGGCAAACCATTGTAGCGACTCATTCCTGCCATCTTCAAGACTTGCAACTGGAACTGGTAAAACCTGAAACAAAGGTTGAAGACCTTGAGAACAGGGCTCACCAAAATAACTTAATTGTTGTTGGACTTCCTGAGCAGGGTGAAGGGAAACATCCTGTCATATTTATTAAAAGAGAGTGCAGTAGCTGGATAAGAAAAGGGAATGGACTGGGCATGTTCACAGAATTAATAGTAAGCACAAGTTGCCAAATATGCCAGGACAACTGATATTCTGGTGTCTGGACTATAATGACCATGGAGCAGCTAAGGAAAATGGAGTAATCTTTGAATGGTAAGTTATTCAGTGAGAAAAGCTCCCACCTTTACTGATGCAAATATAAAATCATGGTACCATATCTTCACACATGCAGGGACCTGGAATATAAGGTTAATCTTTGGTTCCTGCTATCTATATCTATACACATACATATATATATATATATATATATATATATATATATATATATATATATATATATATATATATATATATATATATATATATATATATATATATATATATATATATATATATACCTTGACCTTGCAAAGGCTTTCACACACAACCCACTTGGGGTATATTGTAAAAAAAACACCTTAAAAAATGTAAACCCATATGTCACAAGATGGGCTGCAAACTGGTTTAGGGACAGACCCCACGGGGTTAGAGAGTTGCTGGCTCAGTCAGACTCTGGTTACAAGTTACAAGTGGTGTCGGGTCCTCGGTCCCTCTATTGTTTGGCATCTTTTGGCATCTACTTCAGAAGTATGGGCCAACATGGGAGGACTACTGACAAACTGCACAGACTGCAGGCAGTGGGAAAAGTGCGGAAACAAGGATCGAGATCCATATCCTTCAGAGAGACTCACGGAGACAGATGGCTGCAATGGCCTGAAGTTAAACGCCAAAAAATAGTAAATGTTAAGCGGAAAAACAGAAAAACCCAAGCTACCCTAAGCTACCATATCCCACAAAGCACTAAGCACAGAAGAGGTTATCAGGGACCAGGTTGACAGACCTGACTTTCTTCTTTCTTTTTGACTAAAGTGGTTAGAAAGACCTTCTACATTGCCCAGACCTGATCAATATTACATAAAAATTTGGGCTAGGCTTATAAATGCCTTAGGGCAGATAGCCTAGTATAAACCTATGAACCTATGAACCTATATATATGTATATATACACACATACATATTATACATCTTAAGAAGCTAATCAACACCAGTTTCATACCTCTATGGAAGCAAATCTTTTTCTAAAAAGATTGAACTCGGGGAGATGCTACCATATATGGAAGCAACAAAATCAGGGCACATTATCTCAGTAGCTGGCAAAATGAGAGATAGGCTGACTACTATATTGCCAGGGAAACAGGATATGGATAAGAAGAGCAAGGAGCATTTGACCAGTTCTCCAAAATAAAAGTGTACAAGGCAAAATGGAACAATGCAAAATATTTATTCAAAGTTATCCAATAGGTTTGAACACTTGGCTTCACTGCAGCAGGAAGATCTAGATGTAGACTTTCAAGAGGAGGGATATATAAGCCCAGACATCATAGTGGAGGACGTAGAAACTATGGAGCAATCTTGGCATAGCTCTATGATGGAGATGGAGATTAATAATAATAGACATGAAGAAGCAGGGACATTGCTGCAAAGAGTCAAAAAGGCTTTGCAAGGGACTGAACATGCTGATAACAACAATCACTTAGGTTTGAGCATTTTAAAAATGATTTAACCCATGTCTCGGTGTGGCTGTGGGACATGCATTCCCAATTGTTGAAATAATCTTTGATGCAAAGATGAGACAGTAACCCCTGTTGCAAGGTATGTTTATAGTTGTAAACCACCAGGGAGTCAACAGCCCCAATACCAGAAAGGAAATTCACAGTGCAAGTCACCCAAGATCGATGAACAATAAATTTTATTCATAAAATAGTAAACCTGGTAAAACTAAAATTTTAAACACTGTAAAACAATGAAATAATGTGCTTTTCATCCCTCCAAATCAGAAATGGATGTAATCAGAAAAAGTGCTAGCTAAACAATTCAGCACTACATACTTCTTCTTCTTCTTCTTCTTCTTTCGGCTTTTTCCCGGTTAGGGGGTCGCACAGCGATCACCTTGTCCGCGCACATTGAATGGCAGTGGAGTTTTTCTGGTGTCGAGTGCCAGCCCGGCGCCCACTTCCACAGAAGGCACACTACCGCACACACCTAGGGCCTAATTAGAGTGTCCAATCCACTGCAGCATGTCTTTTGGATGTGGGGAGGAAGCGAGAGAGAGAGGAAACCCAGGGCGACCACAGGAGGACATGCAGACTCAGAGAGCACCCCAAGGCCCAGCAGGGGGAGAGACCTCTTGAACCTCTCTTGCTGGCAGGCAATGCACCCCCGCACTGCACCACGCCAATTCAGCACTACATACTAAAGTACTAAAATCTGACTCATATGACAGAGAAATCATTTGATTATGACTGATAAATCAATTAAGCAAAAACAGTTCGTATTGCTTCACAAGAACATTAAATAAGCACAAAATTATTTAAAATTATGTCAGAATGATAATTAATTCTCATAAAATTAAATTACCATTCCATACAGAAATAGATTTAAAAACAACGTAATAAACACTTAATGGTTATAATTTCTTGACCTTTTGTTTTAACACAGGTGTTAAAAGAATATGATCATATATACCAGGGAAGTGGTTAATATTCTGTTTTAATTGCCATCAAAGTTCTTTGAGTTCTAATCTATCCTGCTAAGCTCCGTGTCTAGTATTAGGACTGATTTTTTTCTAGTATAACAAAATAAAACTGTTTGAAAGCTTCACAAAGAAGTGAATGTCTATATACGGCATTATTATCATTGTGTATTGTGATATCACAGTGGTGCTCATATACTTGCTTCTTTAACATCCATTCAGTCTTCCCTGCATAAAAAGCTGGGCATGCTGAACATATTGCAAGATATACCACCCCTTTGGTATTGCAATTTCCTCTAACAGGTTAAATAGTACTCCTCAGGGAATTAAACAACTTAAAGGGGTCAGATTCCAAGATGTACTTGCACTGGTTACAAGCACCACACTTCACAGTTCCCTTTTGTGATTTAGTAGCATTAGTGTAGCTTTCTACAATATTTTTTAATATATCTAGCTCTTTTATAGTTGAAAACAGGTTAATTGCCAACAATATGTCTAATGTTGTCATCACTTGTTAAAACTGGCCAACAGTTGCTAACTATTTTTTAAATATTTTAGGACCTGAATCATGCTGTAGAGTTAATACTCTAATATATCTTGAATTCGAGTTGTACAAACCCCTGTGCTAGAAACAGTGCAGGGTTTCATATAATCAAGAAGAAGTGGTGACATATTTCGTGTGCTGTGTGTTTAAATCTCTACCTTGTGAGGTGAAACCAATTCCCAAAAGGGGCATGAATTTTTTTATCCCAACCCTTCGAAATTTCATCACTAATGGCCTTGACAAAATTGTAAGGGTAACTCCTTTCAATAAACATCCCTTTCAATTTCACCCTTTTTTCATCAAATTGATACCTATCAGACATCATAAGAGCTAGTCTAACAAATTGCCCGTGGGCAAGACTTTTCTTTTGTGAAAATGGATGCGGACTGTGGAAATATAGGTAGCTATTGGAAAAAGTAGGTTTTTGAAAAATATTGGAAGAAAAAATCCTTTAAAAATTATAGTGCCCGGATAATTGAACCTTTAATCAGCAATTTGGAACGTGAACTTTAAAAAGGATGTGGTTTGATTAATATATGTGACAAAACTATTAGCCAAATCAGCATGACTGGTCCATAAAATAAAAATGCCATCCAAAAACCTTTAATACAATTTTATATATTGATGAAATTCAGAAACAAAAATAAAATTAGATTCCTAAGACAACATAACAGGTTTGCAAAAATGGGGTCACAAGCAGCACCTATTCCTACCACTTTATTTTGCTTAAAGATTTCACCCTCAAAAAATATGAACTTATTGCTCAAAAACAGAATCCATATAGTCCATAATTAATCTCATGTCCAAAGTAGACAGAAATTCAAAATTCAACAGAGCTTCATGAAATAATTCTTGACCAAAGTTTTGTGTTATACAGGAAAACAAGTTGGTGGCATCAATAGTTAAAATAAAAGATTCTTGTCCCATTAACTGGGTTTTATTCTCCTTAAAAAATCCCAAGAATCCTTTAGCATGTGAGTGTTTAATTCCTACACTAGTTTTAGCAACATATCAATCATTACAGCAAAGTGGTATGTTTTCAAGCCTCTAGTTGTACATGCACACTGGAAGCATATTTACATGGGGGTAGATTTTAAGTTTACAAGTGTGATGACAACATGGAAGAGGAACTGGAGAGAAGGGGAGGTAGACACCTTTTCTTCATGTACAGTCCTGTCCCTAGGAGTGTGCAAGTCAGAAAAATAATTTGGATATACAAATTGTTTCTTTTTTAACAGTTTTTGGTGTACCCTGAGATTTATGTAGTGTAATGTTAACTCACCAAACTGATGTGCACCAAGAAACCATGAGTAAGAAGCCTAGTACCTACCTATGAACCTATAAGAGGAAGAAGAGCCAACGTGATGAAATAATGTATATCTCATGGAAAGTGAAGGGGTTTTCCAGGGGGTTTAAAGCAAATACTGTGTTGCAAGAAGTTAGTAAGGTGGGCGTCTAGATTGAATTTCTACAGGAAAACAAAATTAAAAGAAAAATGAGAAAAACACATTTGCTAATAAGAAAGGGACTATGTGTATCTCTAATGCAACATCTGCAAAAAGAGGGGTAGTAAAGTTAATCCAACAATGCTTGGCTGGTCTGTCCAAAACTGGGCAACGGACAAGCAAGGAAGGTCGGATTGCTTTAAGTGTGAGAGCAATAAGGGGTATGATAACTTTAGTGAATTTTTATGGGCCCAGTGAAGATGATCCCTTACCTCTAAGGTCATTTCTTCAAACAATTAAAGAAAATCATGTGTTCTATCATCTGCTAATACTTGAAGGGTACTTCAATGTTTTCTTAGATGCAGACCTAGTTAGGTTACCGGCAGGGAATGATGGATTACATAAAATGAGAAGGGGGCTCAAGTGGCTCATGGAGGAATGTCATATAGTGGGTTTCTGGAGAGTATTATATTCTCAGCAGATTGAATATACCCATATGGCCATGAAAGTTGCTAGTCATTTGGATTATTGGTTAATAACATCACCTTTCTTGTTCCTGGTGATGCCACATCGAGACAGAGGTGCTATCTGAATATGCTATGGTAATTATGGGGTCGCAGATCAGAGGAATGGCATTGTCTTTAGAGAATTGACTTTTAACTCCCACCCGTGTTAAAGGGAAAAGAGAAAAGAGAATTTATTAAGAGCAAAATAACCTCCAACTATGGAGAATATTACAGAGGCTAAGGTAGAGGGCTTAGTAAGATGGAAGGATTTTAAGCCAAATGTAGGCAGATCACAAGGGAATTAGCATAAACATGTTCAGGAGTAGATGGAAGGGCAAATCACAGATTTAAACTTAAAGGTAGAACAGATAAAAAAGAATATATGTAGACAGGTTGCAAGGCAAAGGTGTTAATGAGCGAAACAAAACAGATGAAAGCAAAGAATAGATGATTGTGTTACCAGCATTTAACTGACAAGTGGGAGAGAATCAGCTATGCCACTAGGCCAAGAGGGAAATGTCTTTTAAAGTGTTGGCTAGGATGTGTAAACAGAAGGCAATGGGAATTGCAATTCTAGCTTTAACAAATAAGGATGGCACAATAATAACCTGCCCTCAAATATTAGTGAATGAATATACCATAGATGCATGCTCACAATGGTATTTATCATGAACGTCAGAGAGGCTTGCCTTCGGATGGCCATACTTCCTTAAACTTAGTGCAGAGGGGTTTAACATTTTGTACAGGCATGTATCAACTGAGGAAACTGCAGGAGCAATTGAAGCTCTTACAATGGGCAAAGCCCTTGGTCTTGAAGGCCTTGCCATTGCTTTTTACAAATCTTTCAAACGACTATTTGTACCTGACCTTTTGAAAGTGTATCAAGAAGCATATAACACAGGATCTTTGCACATTAATTTAATTTCACTAAAGATCCACTTAAAGCACAAAATTAGAGGCCAGTCTTGCTCTCTTACAGGACAATGTTAAGATGTTTGCTAATATTCTAGCTTTGAGGCAGGAGAATATTCTATCAAAACTAATGGAGAAGAGGCATTTAGGTTCATTAAGGGATGACTAGCAGGTCCTGATGTGGTTAGAGTATGGTTAAATATACAAAAATACTGTAAACAGAGACAGCTTAAGGTAGGACCCCTAATGATGTACATTTACAAGGCATTGAATTCGCCCCACTAATCTTTTCTCTGGCAAACAGTGGAAGCATATGGATTCCTAAAATAATGTCTTGATGGGTGTAAATTATTATTTCAAAACTTAGTACAGGTATGGGTAGATGGTAGAATCTTGGATCTTGTGGTAGTGAAAAGAGAGACTCGGCAAAGTTGTCCCCTGTCACCAATGTTATTTGTGTTGGTAGCTTTTGTTATAGATTGGTGGCTGTCAGAACAATTCGATGAGCTTTGGATAGGCAAGGGTAGTCAAAAGTTCAGTCTTATCACATGGTTTGCAAGATTACTGCATGAGTTTGTTAAATCAGCTAGCTGAACAAGTTGGACCAGTATTACAGGCACTGGATATTAGAGGAGTGTACAGTGGCTTGAATATCACTTTAACTAAAACGTGCTTATACCCACTGTCTAAATAGGGAGTTGAATATTTCTTGCAAAATGACAGAATTTCCTTGTCCAGTTGTGAACCAGGCCAAATACCCAGAGCTCATACCTGTCAATCACTTACCACAAGAAATCTGGATACAGCCTGACATAACAGGAGGACAAAGGCCCAAAAATATGGAAAAATTATAAATATTGCTCTAAGAAACTTAAAGAGTTGCTAGAATAACAGGGTTTGCTCTACTATGTATTTTCTGAAGTATAGAAAGTCTGAAACTCAAGAGTTTGTCATTAATTAGTGAATGTAATCCTTAGGGCATCCCAGTGGTTTACTAGAAAAACAGAAATGCTATGAGGAACAGTCCAAAAATTTGAAGCAAAAATCTGGGTATTAGTACTTGTTCTTTCTGTTATCACAATGAGATGCAACTGTAAAGTGCAAATGGTTCCTGTGCAAAACATCACATTCTGTTTATATTTGTGTTTAAGTACAATAAATTGCATGGACATTGCCATTCACAAAAAATAAATAAATAAATAAATGTTGTCACAAATGACCACCACTATCCATTCAAACATAAAACAAGCTCAGTTCTTAGTAATAATTCTTAAAAATAAAATTGTTTAATGTAAGGTGAGATAAGGTTGGTATGATTCTTTTCAGAGCTTTACGATATCTGTGGAAATAAAGATGTACAGTGGGTATTGGGAATTTATTTACTTATTTATTAAATGGGGTACATCACTGATCCCAGTGGAACAACTTCAGTCTAAGCGTGGATATATAGGAGAAAACACAGCAAGTAATATAACAAAGCAATGAAGTCTGAGTATTTTCATTACAGTAATGATGATAATAGTAATAATAGTAATAATAGTAATAATTTTACAAAGTATGTAAAAAGCAGTTCAGTGTACAGCTGCATGCAGTGTTAATAATGAAAATGGGGGAACCACGGGAATTACAGTGGGATGTGTGTAAGAGGAGAATGAGTGAGAGAGAAAGAGAATCAGAGAGACAGAGTACAGAGAGACAAAGACAGAGGGACACACTGAGATGTATATAATATCTGCAAGCACATGTGCTGAAAATGATAATGTTTTGGATGTGATAAGAGTGCAAGGGTTGAGCGATGTATTTAAATCAAAATGTGAATATGTAAATATAAAAACTTATTTTATGTAAATTTGGGTATTGCTAAATAAAAAAAACCACTCTTTTCAATAAGTGTTGTGGGACCATTTAAATCAACCCGAGCTATTACCAATTCAGGAGATGGGACCCAAGTTTAACATCTCATCTGAAGAATGGCACACTCAGGAAAGCAGCACCTACTTATTTTGCACTGCAGTGTCAGTACTGCAACTTCCATTCTTTTTGGTTTTCCAGCATCAATGGAAAATATGCTACCTGTTGAGACAGTGACACTGATTAGTCCAACATTCAGTCTGCTCGTCATTCAGGGATTACCTGGGTCGTGGTCAGGGTCTTACCCCTTTGTTCCACAGGGATAGCTAAAATGTAGTAGGATTTTGTAACAATATGTGAGCTTTGGCTTTAGTTGATTGTCACTGTTAAAGTGACACCCTGACCCCATGGGTAAAATGAAAAAAGGGATTGTGGATGAATGGACAGATCACCTATTTCTTGCACGATAAGATATAAATGTGGTACAATCCTCAAATAAAGGAACAAAGTGAAGAGCTAACATACATACATTTTGCATTATTACTCCCTTTGTCATATCAAATTTACTTCCCATAACAGAAAGAAAACAAGAAGAGAGACAAAGAGACAAGAAACCAGAGTATCTGATATAAATAACTATAAAGAAGCAATTACTTCAAGTAACTAACTGGTATACAAATAAACAAGGCAAGTGAAATTCACCAGTTTCAGAACTACAATCTTATATTGTAGACCAAAGAGTAACAGACAAACCATTTAGTAAAAGCTGGAGGAGAAACCTAGCCAAGATAGAGTTTTCAGTGTGTGATACCATAGACTTCCTATAATGGAGGTCCATGGGATATACATGCAAATGACTCTTTAAGGACATCAAGTGTTTCAGCTACATGTTTTCTGAATATGAATGACGTTCTTGCTTTTTAAGTCTTTATGGTTACATGCAGGCCAATAAAGCCAAAATCTACTTTACTGGCATCGGCTGGTTTTAAAGATCCAGTATTTCTACCAATCAACTTATGCTGTGCTGATGCAGTCAATAAAAAGGCCAAAACATGCATGACCATGGCTAGTTGGTTTTGGCTTAATTTGCTAAATGTAACCATAAAGACTTAAAAAGTAAAAAAAAAAAAAGTTATGGGCATTCAGAAGCCATGTAGCTGAAACTCTTGAGGTCATTAAGGTTTTTTTTGCATATATCCCATGGGTCTCAACTTCAGGGGGTTTAAGGTATCACACACTGAAAACAATAGTTTGGTTAGGTTTTTCTTGCACTTATATTCTAGGGGATGAATTCCCAACGTCATAGAAAACTAGTCTGTCCTCAGTCCCTGAGTATCCCATATAATTTGCATTCCAAGAGATGAAAAAATGGGCATAGAGTTTATGAAGCAAAATCCCATGGGGCACATATCCACTTTCAATAATAGCACATATATTAATACTGTAATAACAGCACCCAGGTATACGAAGAAAGAATCCGGAAAAACTAACAATTTTTATGATTGCTTCTGTATAGCATGTAAATAAACACAAAATATTGTTCCTGATTTAGACAATTTCATAAGTATTAAAAATGACAATAATCATTGTTATATAAAGTGCATTTTCTCAGTGCAGTAATTAGTTGAATGTCCTATTGGCAACCTAACCAATATACACAAGTAGTAGTTAGTAGCTGAGTACATTTCCAGATATCTAGTTAGTGCAAACTACAGACACAACCATCAAAAAGAACTATAGCATGAACCCTTTAAGGAAGTCTTACTGGCACTGATTCTGTTAACTAATCATGAGGGAGGAAAAACAGTTAACTGGTACTGAAAACTGGAAGTAACTGACCAGGGCATTATGATACAATTAAGATTAATAGCCCAGTTTCATTAGAAAGGAAAAATGTTGAAAGAAGTGAAAATCCAGCACTATCCTGAAAAATCATACATTCACTCATAGTCCCTGTAATGTGAAATAGAACTGGAATTAACACCATTTTGCATTTATTTCAATCACTTAGGGTCCCATGATACTGATGACTGCAGATTAACTTGCCTCTGATATTCCTCTGTTTATAAAGACCAGGCAAAGTTTCCATTTTATTTTTCAATTCCTCCAAATGTTTTGGGTTTCTTATGCTGGGACAAGAACAAGGATTGATCACAGTCCTGATTCAAGGCTTGATTAGAGTTCAAAAAATGAGTATTTCCTCAGTATTTGATATTTGCAAGAGTACTCTTCTCAGCATCCGCAATGTACTGTGTTACAGATCCTGCATTTTTCTGTATCTCTCATTTTTTCTAGGGATTTTGTAAACCGACATGTACATAGCCCACTGCCTTAACCATTCAAGTGTCAAATATTTGTCTATATGAGATTGGTCCAGAAATTCTTTATACTTCCCACTGCAATTGTGGTTTTTCCAATTTTATTTGCATTTCTTCTGGTCCTGTTCATTACATATTTTCTTTTTTGGAACTTTTGGGTCTTCTTCTTCTTTTGCCTTTTCCTGGTTAGGGGTTGCCACAGCGGATCCTCTGTCTGCTCATGATTGGCGGTGGGGTTTTACAGTGTCGAGTTGCCAGCCCGGTGCCCAACCTTCCACAGAAGGCACACACACACACACACACACACACACACACACACATTCACACCTAGGGCCAATTTAGAGTGTCCAATCCACCTACTGCACGTCTTTGGGATGTGGGAGGAAACCGGAGCACCTGGAGGAAACCCACGCAACCAAAGGGAAGACATGCAGACTCCACACAGAAGGCACCCCAGCTGAGAATCAAACCAAAGAACCTCTTGCTGTGAGGTGGCAATGCTAACCGCTGCACCACCGTGGCTGCCTCTTTTTTGAAACTTTTGGGTAATTTTCATTTATTTCTGGTTTGATTTTCATTTATCCTCCTTTCTGAAATGTTTCTATTAATCTGAGAAAATATGTCATCTTAGAATTGCTTCCATCATGTTTGTATTTGATTTTTTTTGTTAAAAATATGTATGCAGTACCACAATTACAGAAGTATACATGTAGTCAGTTTTGAGAGCAACATACTTCCATCAGACCGAAGTATATAAGCCCTTGCAATGCACTGATTTTGATAGATTATTTCATAAGAATGTTTTTTCTTATATAACTTGTGCAATGCTTTCTTGGGACAGTTAATCACACCAGAATGTAACTTAGAATAATAACTATACTTTAAATAAAGCAACAAGTTTCTTCAGAGCACAATTGATAATGTGGGGACCATCCTGCATTAAAATGTGCACATTTGGATAAACAGTACAAGTTTTCATTTGCCCAGATCTTAGAAATTGTTTACAAGGCCACAAAACTTTTCATTTCTAAACTCTTGTGTCACTCCCATCATTTTTAAGCATTGCTGTTATAGAAAAATATAGGAATTTTATGAACACCATGGAGGAATGACCCCTTGGTGATGGTGGTGGTGGTCTCAGGGATCTATGTACCACCTCAAGTCTTAACATGGTAGCATGCCCATCCTCAACAAAGTTGCTATCCAAAAAATGAAAAATGTAGACATGCCCTTATTTTCACAATCCTCCTGCAGTCCATAGATCCTAATGTTATATCATCTGTTAAAATTAAATTTGCCATCTATGAGAACATTCTGCTTTGGAGTAAATTGTAGAAGAAATTTAACCTGCAATTATACATCAATAATGCAGGAATTCGTATCCCTCACCCATGAAGTTCAGTCTGTAATCTTTAATACCACTTACTGTATCTCAGAAATGTGCAAATTCAGCTGCATTTGGAAGCTTTCCCTGGACAGGGAAAGCCAGCTGATAGAGGCTAGAACTTGTTCAAATTTACCAGATAAAAATTCCTTATTGCAGTTGGATATACATCATGGTGCTACCTTGTGGTGGTGCTGCTTGGTACTGTAGTCATATGGAAAATGCTGCTAGTAATACTCACATTTCACTCTTGGCATGCTTGCGCTCCTTTTGGATGGCAAGAGTTTGTGAAAGCAAAAATAACAAAGGTGACTGGTTCTGCAAGCTAAATACTGCCAACAGCTTTGTTTTGGTAGATAAAAAGACTAGCGCTTGCTCATTGCATATCTTCACATATCAGAAATTGCTTCACCATTTTAGACACCAAAACATAAGATCCAGGGAAACTTAGCATCAGGCTACTTTGAGCAGCTAGACTAACTACCAGACAGCACCACAGTAGCAATTTCATAGGAGACAGCCAATTGGAGGGCCCCAGTGGTCCACAGTGCAGTAGTAAGAGATACACTGTCTGTTAAGCACGTGTACAGATTACTCCATTGACTGCCTCACTGTTATGCTGCCCTCGTCACTTATCTGCAGCTCTAGCCTATTGGAATTATGCACTTGTGGCTGGAGATGACATCCCACTGCAATGGTTCAGCTACCTCCCAAATTCAGTCTGCCATATGCTGAGCAACAACACTTTAGTATCCTGTGTGCCTTTGCATGGGAGTTGACAATTTTAAAGAAAAGTGAGGGACAGTATCATTAGAGTTCATGACTATGCTGGCTTACAAAAGTTACTGCACACAGATGTGCTGCCCCAATCTGCAACATAGCAATTAACAGAACAATGACTGGGGGGTGGACCTCCTCATGTCTCTCAGCTGTCAAGATTTTTGCAGAATGTCCATATTTTTGCCTCATATTTTTGGACTGTTTTTTTAGAAAATTTGTGGTTTTCTGGGAAATCACTGAGGAATGAAGTCACTAAATAATGACATACCTTTGAATTTCAAACTTCATATCCTTTAGAAAATGCATGCAAACACAATTCCTATTATTCTAGCAATCAAGTTTATATGAGCAATATTTAAAATCTGTCCCTATTCTTGGGACTTTGCCCCCCTTAGTTTAAACTTTGTCCAGATTTCTTATGCTAAGAAGCTGAGAGGTATGGCACTCCTTCTGATACAATACTCACTAGACATTAGTAATTTCTGGCTTCCCTACAGACATCATTACAGGAGAAGTGGACATGGGTTCGGGTAGTGTTACATGCCATGTATCTTTCATAGAATCCAGCCAGGTTAGTAGTCTTAATGCATGACCTATACAGCATCTATGATCAGGCTGACTCCAGGGTACTTGCTATAACCAATTTCTGTGTGCTCCGCAGGTACATTAGAAATTCAAACTCTGTGTGCTGGCACTAATACAAATAAGTTTTTCATATTTGCCACCATTAATCCAGCTGTCAGTACATACATCACGGAACATGTGCAATTCTGTATAATCACTATCACATAGTTAAGTTCTGTATCTAAAGGTCAAATCTGTATACTAGTGATACCTATTTAGATTGCACCAGGTCAACATGCAGAGGATAGTGCTTACCCACAGTCTAATGATGTGATTAAAATAAAACTAAACTCACTGCCGCAGGGTACATTCACACTGTTACCATAGTAGGCCTACACCCACCTCTCAAGTTGACAGTGTAGCTTTACCTCCACCCATTCTAGAGGATGCAGAGCATGGCAGAGTGGCATCCCTGTGACAAGGGGACTCTACTGTGACCCACAGCACTGCTGCCACTAGTACTGATCCTGCAGTGGATGAGCAAGGCACTGCATCTAATATACATATACCAACTGTTTGCAGACTAACAGTGGTGAGTAGCACTGGCCACTATATCAGCCTGCCTATGACATGCATATGGTTCTTGAACTCATCCAACTGATGTGCAAGGGTGTAATCCAGGCAGAGTGTGCAGCAACATGTCCCAAAATGGAGATGATAGACATTGGATGTGGTCCTTAGGAAGATGTGGCCTGGCACTGCCAGGGTCTCTATGAAACTATGCACTCCATAAGAAATGCTATAACTGGCCTTGTGTGGTCAATTTTGGCACACATTACATCACAGTTTGCCTCTATGTGGATGTTACCAAGTGCTGTCTTTGGTGCCATGTGCCACGGTGTTGCCAGTGGTCATGGACAATAATGGGAAATTTCATCCCTAATGTTATTCAGCAAAATTATTTTTTTTTGCTACCCCTACCCGCTTCATCCTATGGGTATGCCTAACCCACTGCCCTACTTCCATGGCTAAGTAGCATCATCAATGAGTGCCCTCTCCTCCCAGGATGCCTATGCCTCCCTACTTGTCAGTGCCTCACATGCCTGAGCTGCTAATTGAACCCATATCTTCTGTGTCATAGTTAAGTTTTAGGGCTTTATAGGAAAGTAGCATCATAGGAAGTTACTAGGCTAATGACACTAGGGACCTTACAAGTCTAGCCATGTTCTACCCTTGTTTCCATGATCAGAACCTATTTCCCCTGTCCAAGAGGGACGTAGGTGGAACACCTGTGGTGAATTTATGGTTACCCATCCAAACGTTCAAACTGCGTTTGAAGAGGGCCAATGAGGTGCTCTGTTTGACATGAAGTGGGAGCCTTCTTCAAAGGGGTAGTAACCTCTGGTAGACAAATCTGTCCCTTCAGCAGGTTCTATTAATGTCACATACCAGGTTAAGGTCTTTAGAGTGAGTAACATTTGTACCATTTGATTTGCAGATATGCAGCATTTCCAATAAAGCAGGGGCAGAGATTGCATTATATGCAAGGCAGAGATCGCTTCTGAGTAGTCTGTATGAAACAGAATAAAATGATTGTGATTTCAGATGATCCACATAGGGCAGATGCTAAAGACCTTGAATTTTCCTTGTGAAGAACCTTTGTGGTCACTCTGATTGCTGCAGGTGCTTGGAAAGGTACATACCAAAAGGGGCATTATACTCAATTATTGTCTGTTGAGGGAAGAGTACAGGGAGTTTCTAACTTCTTTTTTTTCTGGAGGCAATACCCTTACTTATGAGATGAGCAATACAGAATACCCCTTCTTACCACTGTGGAGACATGATGATCAAAGGTAAGGTTGCTGTCAACCTGTGTGCCCAGGTCTCTCACCACTGAGTGTGTATTTAACGATGCTGTTATTGATGTGGTAGTTAGCAGGAACATCGCTCGTTCCGAAATGGATGATAATACATTTTTTGCATTGAGTTTAAGGCCATGACTTTGGCACCAATCATTTGTTTGTGTAACACCCTCTTGTAGGTTGTTGACATAATATGGAAATTCTATAGCTACTCCCAGTTTGGAGTCATCAGCAAACTTTGTCAGCCACAGATCTTTAGTTTTTGCTTGTACTTCAGAGAAATAGATTCCAAATAGTAGAGCTCCCAGGACTGATTCCAGTGAAACACCACTGGTTACAGCTCTGTTGTTGGAGGTGGATTTCCCTATTTTGACTATATGTGTTCTATCAGTGAGCCAGTTAGCAACTCATCTAACGATATAAGAGTTGATACCTAGCATCATCAGTGAGTGCCCTCTCCTCCCAGGATAGGCTTGGCTATGCCTCTCTACTTGTCATTGCCTCACATACTGGAAGTGCTAATTGAACCCAGATCTTCTGTGTCATAGTTAAGAGTTACATTGCTCTATGTCACAGCACCAACTCAGAAAAAGTATCTTAGCCTCACCCTGGACCCTTTACCCAACTTCTCCCTGCATACTGAAAATATTACATCAAAGATCCTAGCCTAACCGAAACTCTGCTGTTGTATCTCACACCTATTTTTTTCCCATGACATATTTAGTCATTGGCAAAAACATATTAACACTAAAACTAGAATATGGACTACTTTTGATCTGCCTACACTCTGCCCAAAGTGCATAAAAACTGAAAATCACTGAAAATGAAGTATTGGGATTTGCTCTGCTAGGAATGCATATCACTGTGGCCTATTAAAACAAGTTAAAATGGATTACCATAACTTTTTCTCTCTCTCTCTCTCTCTCTCTCTACATGTTACTTTGATTAACAACATCCTTCATACTGGTTACTGCCCACCACTGGAAAGTCTGCTGCTAGCTAGGGTTGTTAATTACCTGCTAAGAAGCACACAGGATTATGTTCTAATATTTAAGAGCCCAACGTTTACAAATGCTATAGGGGAAAGAACCTTCTCCAGAATAGGCCCTGTCATACAGAACAACTTTCCAAATGAGGTGAAAAGCAACCAAATCCTACAGTCCTTCAAAGCTGCAGTAAATTAATGCTTATACAATGAATTAGCTGTAATTGCTTTCATGAAGCTGGTTAAAACATCTGTTCTACTGTCTACAATCTTTATCAGTGTTATGTACCTCACATTGTACTTGATGCTCAACTAAGTCACCATTTTATAAGATCATGTACTAATTGAAACTTTTCACCAAGTGCATGGTACTATATTTTTAAGCCTTATTCCTAATACATAGTCTGTACAAGTATAACTCCAATGGCAAAGGAATGTCAGGCAGGAGCAGAGATTGTTAAATACGAACTTTAATAGGTGCGAAATAAAAATTACTACATGAATCAACCCCCCTCTACTTTCAAATTAGGCACGTACAAATGTGGAGCCTGTAACCAATGTTCTTTTATTTTTAATGACAGCAGTTTATACATTCCCTCAAGGAACTTCAAGTTTAAGGCAAGTGGTCACTATAATTGTGGGGCCAGAGGAGTTGTTTATTTAGGATTTTGTACACAATGCTGCAGTTTTTATGTAGGAAAAACTGAAAGACCTTTAAGACGTAGAATATATGAACTTCTATATGAGGTCTCCAAAAAGAAAGATACTAATGCTTTTTATAAGCATTATATACAATGTCCTAATATGCAGCTAAAGTTTTTGGTCCTGGAACAGGTTGTACAAGACCAAAGAGGGGATGATGGGGAAACACTCCTTGAGTATAGAGAACTTTTGTGGCAATTAAAACTAAACGTCTCTAGATTTCCTGGACTTAATGACAACGTTAGTATTATTAGTGTTCTTAGACTAAGAAGAGCAAGATTATAAAATTGTGCATACGCTTATTTGCTATATTTTAGTTGAATTGGACATGGTACTGGTTTTGGAGACCAAGTCTCACATTTTTTCGATGAGCATTTGGTTACGTTATAGACATACGCACATACACATGTTTGGGTTGTATTAAATTACTTGGTGGTTATAGAGTTTCAGTTTTGTACACGTTAAACTGAGCAAATTTTGTTATTTGTTTTTTGTTTTTTGACATTTAAAGTGTTTTAACATCAGCCTTTTAATATGATACAAGTGGTGTAATGTTTTTTTAAAAAATGTTATCTAATTGAATTGTTTCTAATTAATTAAGAACCATGTGGTTTGTAACAAGGATATATTAAGACATCGTTTTCAATTATTTATATCTTGACAAAGCCTGGTATGAATCAGGTGAAAGCGCTTGATTTACTAGTAATTTTTTATTGTATTTCGCACCTATTAAAGTTCGTATTTAACAATCTCTGCTCCTGCCTGACGTTCTTTTGCCATTGGAGTTATACTGTTGTTTTGGTTTTTGGTCCGTGGTTTTAATTTTTTCTAGTCTGTACAAGTACTGACTTTTTTAAACTTCTGATTCTTAATGCCTCTATTACATTGCTATGCCTATGTTTGTAATATTTGATATACCCAGATCATGACTAAAAATTATCAGTAGACCAGCTTACTTACCTGGTTCACAAATTGCATATATATATATATATATATATATATATATATATATATATATATATATATATATATATATATCTAGAGAGAGAGAGAGAGAGAGAGAGTATACCCATGGCAGCGATACTGGATGCCCATCAGAGGAAACAGAGTCTGCTGCTGCCACCACAGTTGGGATAGTGCCATACCCATACCAATACTGGGGTCAGCCACATTGCAGGGTTGCTCAGGGTAGAGTGGTTCTTATGTGATCCTTTTTACAAGTCTTCTTCTGCCAGTCTTGCTATGTCCATGTCTTAGAGCCATCTGGGACAAAATTGTCTACACATCACAGTGGACCTGCTGCATAGCTCAAAAGTGCCTTTCCCACAGCTCCTCACTGCAGTGGCCCAAATGCATGTGCCCATAGTGGCATCCTCATTCACACAGTCAAGCAGATCCTCTTTGACTCCAACAACACTACTCACCATGATCTCAATCTCCACTTCTGCTAAACAATAACTCTCTGTTTCCCTGGGAGTATAGAAAGCTTTCTGCCCGTACATCCCTGTTCACCCTTGCATGTAGGGATGGCTGTGACCATTACCATCCTCCTTTCTGTGTAGTGTGTACGTTGGTGTCTGATGTACACCTTTACCTGAGCATGCACTGTCTGGTATAACTGTTCAATAACACTACATGAATATTTTATTCTTATGTGGCACCAAACAGTTCTTGTGTCCAGGTCAGGGCCAGTAGAGGTGGACTAGATGTTGCTGTTTCATCTGCGCTGCCATATACTGTGCCTGGCAACATCTGGGTGTATAGTTCTTACTGTTGCTTGATGCCCCTGCTGTCACTGTTTTCACTCTTGGATGATATACTCATGTTTGCAATGGGTCTTAATGCTGTAGTAGTGTGGGCTCCTGGTGATGCTGGCTGGCCTGCTAGCTTGCAAAGGATGATGTCGTGGAGCATGCAGCATTTTACTAGGAGCTGTCAGGCTGTGGCAGAGCATACCCCAGTGCCCTACCATACATGCCTAGACAATGCTACCAAGATTAGAGCAGGCCAATCATGCTTTACATTTATGGTCTGGGCATGTGCAGTGTTACATTGTTGTTCTGACACACTTTCTGGGTTGAATATTGTCATCATTAGTCAGGTTTCCAGGTGTATACTCATCTCCAGGTTGAGACCTCTAGTTAAAGCACAAACTTCTTATTGCTTATCACTAACTTTTTGCCCTCCTCTACTTGAAACATTGCACACCTAACAACTTTCTCCCCCCTCTTAAACAACACTTCCCATCTTGCTCTTTTTCTAACTGCCACCACCCAACTCTTCACCCTTCTCATGCATGTCCTGTATATCTAAGTTATAAACCTTTTTAATACACCAGTTTGGAATTGACAGCCTAAATAGAACTAATCCTATACCATGGCCTCTGTCATATGCTATTACAACTATCCTCCTGTACATTACTACTATCTGCCTCCCTTTTACATCATTTTATAACTTACTTCATTATATATCTCCAACTCTTACAAACCTATACAATACTAAAATCTATCTTCCTACATACTTGTATAACTTACTTCATTATGTATCTTGCAAACCTTTCTTTACTGAAATGTAAGAATACTAACCTCTTTTATGTTTTCCCATCTACAGTATCAATTTACTTCATGCAAGATTTTAGAGCTAAAGGAACTGCATACACTTATAATTATTGATGTAAATACTTTACTGTATATACCTCTCTTGTAATTATTTTTTTTCTGAGAAAAGCAACTTGTTTTTTTCTGAAAACTGTCTGAAATTCACTTGTTGATATAAATGCACTGTGATGGAACTTTTCTCTCCAGACCTCCACTAAAAATGGGCTCTGCCCAGTCGGAATTTCAAGGTCAACAAAGACAAATAAATAATAAATAAATTAAAATATTGTGTTTATTTACTCTACGTGAGCTCATTTTTTTTTTTTACTTATAATGTACATATGTTATCTTCATTACTGGTATTTACATGATCTTTGATAATTCAAACCATTGTAGCTCTCTTTTGACCTTAATAATATAGATTCATAGGTTCATAGGTTCATAGGTAGGTACTAGCCTATTGGCCCAAGGGCCTACGTAAGTTTAGCCAACAAGGTTCCCTGGCTTACACCACTCAAGAAAGTTACTTTCTTGTGCCACTGTCAAGCAGAGACACAGAAGTGATCCCTGGGGTGTATGAAATATAATTCCTCAAGGTTTTGCTCATCATGTATAATTGCTATCAAAGTTTTCCTTACCTGTCGGTATTATATACTATTTGATGTCTTTATACTAATATTTTTACTGTATTGTCTCTGTGCCCAGGTCATGGCAAAAAAATGAGTTTTTGGAGCACTGTACCTACCCACTTACCAAATAGTGAAATAAATAAACATGCACAGAAGCAGTACTTATCACAGCCATACAAATAAGTCAGTTATTTACAATGAGGCACTTCACTATCTCCACTTTTGTTCTGGTGAGGCAGAAAAAGACACACAGCTGGCACAACTGAAAGACGCCATTCTTGATCAACACTACTCTGACAGGGAGTTGGTAGGGAAGTAAACAGAGCAAAGGAAACAGTAACTCTCTTATAATTAAAGGAACCCCCGTGAAAGGGTTTCACTAGTGACAACATATCATCTGAAATTAAAAAAACTCGACAAAATCATAAGGAACCTACAAACAATGTTTAGTTAGGAAGACAAGTTTAGAAATATTTTCAAGCACTCCCATGATTGTCAATTAAATCATATCTAAAGAATCTTGTTAGAGATGGGGGGACGTGTAGACCAGAACAGAACAAGGTTCAACATTACAAAAATCCTGAAACCATCCAAGATGCTTATTATAGCTGATTTGTACTGTTTCCAATATACCCGCTTCACAGGATAGACATTTCAAAGTACAGGGCTTCTTTACGCGCACTTTGACAAATGTGGTTTATACTCAAAAGCAAGAAATGTAAAGAGAGAAGTTTCACAGCAGATAAGACTGACACAGAACTAGGATGAATATACATAGACAGGTCCACTTCACATGACTGAATCTCACAATGCTGAATTTCATTTGACTGAGATCACAATACCTAATTTTCAAAATACTGAAAACTCATTTGACTGAATCTCATTATACTGAAAGCTTACAATCCTGAATTTCAAAATACTGAATCTTAAGCCATAGATGTGATGTGTGTTTCCCTTCAACTGTGACTTACTTGTGATAAAAAACATTGATGTAACTGTTTTTCTCATTGGGGATTCATCATCCTCATCATCAACCGATTTTTCACATTTTCTAATGGGTTAAGGATGTCGTGTCAACTGTCAGCATCTCCTTCGATTCAATGCCACTCTCCCACCTTCTTTGAAGGTCACGCTTGACTGTTGCAGGTCTTTTCTCACACAATCCATCTATCTTTTTGGTGGATGGCCTCATTTTGTCTTGCCTTATTCCTGTGTGTCCCAAATATTTTTCACCAGATTATCTTCTGCTTTTCTGTCCATGCGCCCAAACCACAGTAGTTTGTTCTCTATGATCTTTTCTGCAATTGGAACTACTTAGATTTCTGCTCTGATGTCCTAATTTCTTTGTCTGTCCTACATGCGCATCCTACCACCCATCTCAGGCACTTCATTTACATCATGCCTAGCTTCCGCAACTACTTTTCCTTTACTGCCCAGGTTTCTGTACCATACAGTAGAGCTGTTTGCACCACTGTCTTGTACACCTTACTTTTCAGCTTCTTTAGCATTCTTCTGTCATGCACTACCCCTTACACTTTGTGCCAGTGTGATGTAGCCCCTCTAATTCTAGCTTTGACCTCCTCTTTCGAGCTTCCATTCAGCTCAATCGCCCCTCCCAGATACCTGAAGCTGTTAACATGCTCCACTATTTCCCTTTTATCTTAATTTTCAGCTTCTTCTGATTTCCCCCTCTGTTATCTGTACTCAATTTTATCCATGTGCCTTCAGTTTAGCTTCTCATTTGCTTATCCTTGCTGAAGTTCATGATTAGAGTTTGCCTGTAATGCCACATTTTCTGTATACAGCATCTTTGATGATCTCTCCCTTCTGACCTGTCTGCTAATGTAGTCCATCAGCAATATGAACAGCAGTGAGCTCAGAGGTGAACCCTGATGCACACACAATGCCACTAGGAACCCCTCTATGAGACCAAACATTGTTCGTACTTGAGTCATTGGATGCTTGTACAGAGTATGCACTGATTCTACCAATGCTTCTGGGATTTCAAGTCACTGTAGGACCACTGAAATCAGTTTTCATGGGACCGTGACATATGCTTTCTCCTAGTCTAGGAATGCCCATTTGGGCACTTTCCTCATCTCTAGCTTTCTTTTAACTATCTGTCTCACTGCAAACATTGGGTCATTTGTGCTGCATCTTGATTTGAATCATAACTGCTCACCTCCAATCTTAGTTTCTACTATTCTGCATATTTGTTTATCAATCATCCTCTCCAGAACTTTCATGCAGTGTGGCAGGAATTTGATACCTCTGTATTGCTCATAGTTGTGGATGTCCCCTTTCTTGTTGTACACTGGCACTAGTATGCTTATTCTCCAGTCATCTGGGATATGCCTTTCTCTCCATACTGCCCTGATTAACATCAGGAAATAGTTCTCCTCTATCTCACCCAACATCTTGATTATATCTGCTGTGGCCTCATCTGACCCTGCTGCTTTCCCTGGCTCTTTTCCTTAGTGCTGTTTATACTATTTCTAGGGTGGGATCCTCCTCTCCTTTTATTGTAGGCTGTGTCTAGGATAGTACAGCTTCTGTGGTGTTTTCTTCATTCTGAATCTGATGGAAGCACCCCTTCCTTCTGCCTTTGGTGTCCTGTGGACTGGTGATTAGGGTTATGCATGTCACATCTCTTATAAAGGGTGTCTGACTATTTTCTTTATCATTCTGTCTTTGCCTTGCAACCTGATAGAATTTCTTTGTGCTATCAACTTTGGAGCTTTCCAGAAGCCTGTAGAATGCCTCTGATGACTTGTTCTGCACTACTACACCTCTTCTCCTATCCTTTTTGCTAGTGAACCAGTATTCCTTGTTAACCTGATAAGGCTTTTCTATCTCCCACTTTTTGCAGTCTGATTATTCTGTGTTAAAAATGATGGTTACACATAAACCATTTAGTAAAAACTGCAAGAATGAGTCAGCTAAGTAAAAGTCTTCACTATAAAATACCTGTATATATTTATATACATAGATAGATACATTTAAAACATGTTTCTGTGCATGGATATTAATCATGCTTTGTGTTTGGTGTGGTTATAATATACCACTGGCAGTCAAGGTATCCCCTAAAGTCAATGAGGTACAGCTGTATTGATAATTGCTAGACCTCTTTTACTGTGTTGCGGCTCCCAATAAATTGATAAATTTGTACACAAGCTTGCTGCCTCTTATTTGAATTAGCATTATTTTTCAAGCTAAATTAGTAATTTGCATGTGTTCTTTGTACTAACAGCCAACTTGGTGCAGACCTAACATATCATTTATGCAAATGTGGTAGTACACTGTCAGGGGATTGCACATATACATCTTCTGTGTGTAATCCAATGCCCTGATTCTACACATTAAACAATATAGCTTTGAATACTATCAAAAGGACATTGTATACTAAACTTAGTGATAGACAGCAGAAGAATGCAGATGGTCGGTTAATATTTTGTTGTTTAAGCTTAGTAAAGTGTTCCTGAAAATTCAGTCATTTTTCATCACTGCATTTAGTAAATTAACAGCACTTTAACTGTTATGTATTTTGCACAACTTAAAATAATTACCACTTTTCTCACTCCCTCAAGTAAGGTGATCTTTCCTTTAAAATCTTAAATGCCCTGCACATAAACTTCATATCTAATTGTACATTCATTTTCCCATATGTCCCTTTTAGCCACCCATGCTTTACTGAAGACATATATCCATTAACACATTTTACTGAAACATTCAAACACAGTGTAACAACATTTTAGTCATCTAATTTCAGTCTGTACAAAGCTATTGCTTCAAGCAGCATAACTTTCATCAGGCGAGTGGCTAACAATACAAATGGACAATTTCAGGTCTTAAAGAATTAACTAAATTGTGTGTCTATTTATTTTTATGATGTAGGACAGATTGGAAACAGTTTTTTTCTTCTTTCAATAAAAATGGAAAATAAAAACTAGCATATAATCCTACGCACATGCTTACAGAAAGCTAGTCTGAATTATGTTCGTCGTCCTGCTTTATGACTTAATGTTCTGCTAAGTTCCATTTTTCTGACAGTATTGCTCTGTGAAAAACAAGCTATTGACAATTATGGATAAGATGTGAATTGAGATAGGTACTAAAATGAAAAGAGTAATTTCGCAAGAAACTGAACGGCATACCAAATGCATCAACTCCTTGCAGCTTTATTAGAGATTATTCTGACTTTTATGAAGAAAAGAAGAAAAATGTATTATATATACTTATCTGTCTTATATGGTAGAGAGTTATTTATACAGCAAAAACCATGTTCATCTAAAAAGTATGCAGGTTTTGCTTAATACACCATATGACAAAGTTTGTTCTTAATATTTTATTATTATTTTTAATGTGCTCCATGCTTGGATTTTGAGGTTTTCATTTGGAATTTGAGAAGAGATTTTAAGGTATACTGCAGTGCTAACTCTGCCGTGCTAGGATATGTCGATACTGACAGTGGGTAGCTTGACTGTGTACAACCACAGACATATTATATTATTAACCATAGAAGAGTTCAAATTATTATGGCTTTCGAAATCAGAGTACAGGCATAAGTCAGGAAGCAACACTTCACTGCATCAGGAAATAAAAAAAACAGTGCAGATTAATTACAGTACTAAAATGACAAAATGAGGTACGTACAATAATAATGGCAGAATATCATATATAAAACTAACAGGAAGCAGAAAGCTACATACATGCAAGCCAGCTGATCAAGCACTGCAAAATATGCAAACATACGATGACTGCAAACAGATTGTTATAGGATAATGCTTGGTAAAACCATATCCAAAATATTAACACATGCATTAAATAAACATTTAATGTTCCTATTGTAGATTATGTCATACTGTGACAGAGAGGTTTGGAGCTATAAAACCCCCATGGCTACACTCAGAAAGATATAATAAATTGCAGCAAAATAGTGAAATTAGCACCCACACCTACATATCAAAATGAACTGCCACAGACAGAAAGGGTAAAGGGCTGCCCTCCAAGCTACATCTATAAAAGGCTGCAAGACATGTAGGTCAGCACTATATGTACCAAAAAAGACCATGCATCACTTTGTGGACAGTCTCAAATATACTAAAGCTGCTGGTAATAATGACCTGGTCAGAAAGCGCAGATCCTGTTATCTGGCCTATGGCTGCTACAAAGTAGAAAGGTACATGACCCAGCACATCACACTGTGCTTCACTAAAGGCAGTTATATTGCAGGCAGTAGCCTGTTTATTAAATGACAGTATAAGGAGGGCAGAGGTCAGGTTCTGATTTTACCAAAGAATTCAACATGGGAATGCATTTCCTGTAAAGAAAAACAAAAACATATAGGGAAGAGCACAGTAGAACATTTATATTCCACATGCAACCTGCAACAGGTATATGAGGGGTTGTAGGAACAAAAAAACAAAAACAGGAACTAAACGCACAGAAAAGATCCAGTGATGAGTTGTGGAAAATAAAGAAGTGAATGGGTAGGTCTTCAACACAAACTAAGTAGGAAAGAGAAAAGTTGATTATATTGAAAATAGCAAAGTGCAAACACAGGTAAATCTGATGTGAAGTGTTTTTGGTGTAATAACTTTTTCCAGTTACCTTAAGAATCAATAATTTTGAAAATAAGCAATGGGAAAGAACAGTAATGTGGGTGCACAGAATGATTAGTATCTTAGGAACAGACACAGAATCACTGACACACTACATAAGGTATACACTGAATGGGTGTTAGACAGACTGATATAGGCCATACCGTGAATGGGCATGAGACACAGTGATGAAGGGCATACACTGAATGGGTGTGAAATAGAAAGATGAAGGACATATACTGAATGGGTTTGAGACAGACTGATGAAGGACATCCACTGAATGGGTGTGAAACAGAATGCTGAAGGGCTAACACTGAATGGGTGTGAGATAAACTGATGAAGGGCATACACTGAAAGGGTGTTAGACTGATGAAGGGTATACTCTGAATGGGTATGAGGCAGAATGATGAAGGACATACACTGAATGGGTGTGAGACTGATGAAGGGCATACACTGAATGGGTGTGAAATAGAAAGATGAAGGGCATACACTGAATGGATGTGAAACCGAATTATGATGGGCATACCTTGAATGGATATGAGGCACAGTGATGAAAGGCATTCACTGAATGGGTGTGAGACAGACTGATGAAGGGCATCCACTGAATGGGTATTAGACAGACTGATGAAGGGTATACTCTGAATGGGTGTGAGACAGAATAATGGAGGGCATACACTGAATGGGTGTGAAACAGAATGATGAAGGGCATACACTGAATGTGTGTGAGATAAACTGATGAACCACCAAAATCTGAACCTTTTCACTGCAGATTATGAATGGTTAAAGTAATGATGATTTCAGAAATAACCTCTTACACATCATATTTTAGGCAAAGGACTATCTCTTCTTTAGGGAAAATGAGTGCTCATTTTCTGTGTGACTTTCTACCCCAGGCTTTGTCAAATACTCTCTATAGTGTGACCAGTTGAAGTATTTAAGAAAAATGTATTTATTTTTTTAATGTATTTATTTGTCTACTGCTTTAGTGGATTGATATCAAGGGACCTATTTTAGCCATATCCTGAGAGCAAAGAAATGAATATTATTTATAAATATTGTAATAATAATTAACTATACAGAGAATATTTAGACAATATTTGACAAAACAAAATAGATGCCCCTAGACATTCAGTAAACTCTGTGTAGGCTTAGCACGAAGCCTACATGGAGTTTATGTGTTTGCATGATGAGCAGTAGTGCTAATTGTATAAGCATACTGCACATTGAGATTACATGGATGCAAGCACAATTTCATGGCCAGCAACAGTGTTGTCATCCAGGAAACCATGTGACTCAGCATGAACACCTTCAGACATGCAGCCATGTTTTACTTACAGGCAAACTAGTTCTGCCGGATTGCAAGGACAGCCACAATAGCTACCAAGGTTTAATTTAAGGCAATGAATACAGTTCTAACACATTATGGGAAAGTGTAGTCAGTGCAGAGTACAGTGCAAACTTGTTTTAGGCATACTGAAATAAAGGCTTGGTGGTGATCATCAAGGATACGTAGACTGCATTCTGGAGAAGGGTGTGTATTAAAAAGGGCCATACACATGAATGGTACGAATGAAGAAAGGGGAAGAGGACAAGTGAAACATGGTAAAGAACATCAGATAAGGGCATGCCAAAGTATGTACACCACAAAGACAAGACAGCTGTCGCATGAACAGTAATCACATATGTACATAATACTGTATGTACTGTTGTTTACACTTCCTATGTGGGTATCATCATATCATCACATAGTTATTGTATACTATGTGAGTGTCACAGAAGGTCACATATCAATGGAGATGACTGGTTGTGATATAAGCACCATGACATAATCATTGAAGAGGACATTTATCAAGGACAATGTATACAATAAGGATTATGTGCATATTGTAAAGGTGTCTAAAATGAGTTGCTAGATTACAAATGTAATTTCAGCATAAGTCTCAATCAATCAGGACACATAGCAACAGGCTTATGCATGCACAGTCATGGACAATATCATAATAATATCACCATTAATCTGTCATTGACATAAAATATGTGACTGTGACTTATTATACATGTTCTGCATGAACACGTGTACAACTGTAATAATTATTCAGTAATCTATAAGGGTAATCAAGCAGTCCTTCCTCAAAAATTACCACTTTTTGGAGGTACTGAGAAGTATTAAGAGGGACAGTGTTACACTTGTAGTTTAGGTTACAAGTAATTCCGGCTAGTTGAGAGGTGAGGTTTACACATGACACACACGCACACACACACACACACACACACACACACACACACACACACACACACTTTTACACACACATATATATATATATATATATATATATATATATATATATATATATATATATATATATATATACATATATATATATATATATATATATATATACATCAATAGGTGCATCATCACATACATGTATCACAACACCATCTTGTATAACACCTCCATAGGGATGTAGGTGCCTCAACTCCAAATGGTTATACATTATAAAATAATATAGGCATGGGAAGGGAGATATGGTCAATAAGAATGGTAAGTGATACACTTGAGTAAATTATCCTTGGAAGATGTGTTGTGAGGTACGTGCAAAAGGGTGCATTGTACTCGATTATTAGTGTGATGAGGTTGAGAACAATGGGACTATAATGTTCTTTGATGTGGATGTCCTGTCCATACTCATTAGTTGTGCTATATGCAAGGAGTTTGTCACCACTGTGCACACATGCTGGTGGAAGTTCCGCTTACTATCTACCCAAGTACCCGGGTCATGTACCACTTGGTCTGCTCATATGGGTGTGCAGTCTATATTGTAATTAGTGTGTGTATTTGATTTCATAAAGGCACTAATCAAGATTTTTGTTCATCTGCTCTGTCTCCATGGCTCTGGCAGCAATCCTTTCTGTGTTATTAATTTCTGCTTTATACCAATACCATTCTTGGATTCAATGATTGTCCACATTTTGCAGTTATCTACAAAGCTGGTTAGACAAAGGATGTGTTCATAGGTTCATAGGTTAGTACTAAGCTAACTGCCCTTGCGAGCCATTTTAAGCCTAACCAGTTACCCCTTGTGAGATTCAAACCCTGCACCTTGTGTTTGTAAGGCAAACACCTTAACCATTAAGCCACCCTTCCAGCCCCCCTGTAAGTTTCTCTTTACTTCTGAGACTTAAATACTGAACAGGAAAGGGCCTAGTGCCGAATTCTGAGTTACAGGCCTGGTCAATGGACTGCAGATAGAGGTTACTTCACAAACTTTGACATTATGTGGCCTGTATATGATCCACTTGTCTACCCACTTGGTGATGTAGGTCTTTATGCCCACTTCTGACAGTTTCTTTGTAATACCTGAGTGAGGATTTCTGTCAAATTCCTTAGCCAGGTCAACTGACACGGGTCAATAGTCATTTCCTCATGCATGCCCTTGGTGACCTTCTTGGAGACATCAAACAGATTTAACAGACATGATGTAGCCTTAACAAATTCAAATGTGTCCTTTTTGATAAGGTGCATGATGAGTCATTGGTTTGTCTCACAAATGAGGAGAGTCAGGATTATGAGTATATATAAATCCCTGGCATCAGGTGATGGTCCTCCCTGTTCAGATGGATAACTGTTACTGTACACCCTTCTGCCAGAACATAGGCTGTCTGGAAGCTGTGTTTAAGTAGGGATCCAACTGTGTTTGCTATGTCAGGTTTGAAGTCGCAGTACAGGCACCCTGGGATGTTGTCAGGGCCAATTGATTCTGTGTTTTTAGCCTTAGAGAATGCACAGATGAACTGCTCTTCCGAGAAGATAAACTAAGTAATGTCTGCATGTATATTTTGGCTGATGGCCAGTGGTTACAGGGGTGGTGAAGTGTGAGATAAACTGTCAGATTGTCTATTTTTTCCTGTTGAATATGGCTTGTGGAATCCACCAACAGCTCTGCACTTAGTTGTGTATTCTCCTTAATATTTTACACTTATTTAAATAAATGATTTGTGACAACATCACATGCAATACAGTGGTACTATTCACATAGTCATACAACTGTACAAGTGGCACATCATTACATCAATTGCACAACTTATTCCTATATGTGTTTCATAGAAAAGCTGTGTTTGAATGGCCTGATGCCATGTAAGGACACAATACAAATGAGTTGGTTGTGGCTCATGCAGAACATTTACTAACGCAAATGTTGATAGTCACACAATGGTGCTGCTGTCCACATCAATAATGTTTGGGAATACCAACACAACTGCATATACAAGGAATTCCACAAGCTTTCAATTGAATCAAAACATAATAATTTTGTGTATATCAAAGCATTATAACATGTGGATGAAACAAGACTTATGTGCCCATGTAATCAGCATGAATTTATATTGACATATGTTGCAGAGTATTTAATGATGGTAGGTATACACATGCACACTTGTACCATACTGCAAGTGACAACATGCTGGCTGAATGAGAAATGCATAGAATGTTGAACTACTCCACAAAAACGCATGCGTTAATGCACCAAATATACATGGTATCATCCCATGTCAACAGTTCTTAGGAGGCATATTACTACAGCTGTTATAGAAGGAACATGTAATAAAATGGCAGCAGTGACCATAGATACATTACCTCACATCACAGATTATAATACACTCTTGTAGGCCTATCATACATACACACATCAGCATAGCAAATGTCGATCCCAGCAACAATGACATGTGAAATGTTCACAGGGTCATAAGTCATTACTAAGCAAATGGCCAACATCACATAAAATCCTAGACATTATTATAACATTTAAAGCAAACTCCCTATATCTATATGATGGAATGTAGTTACCCTATATGTGTGTATTTGGTTGATTGCATTACATAGTGCCTCTCTGTATATCACTTACACTGATCCTGTTGACTTAGCCAACCAGCACAAATCTCCCCCTTCCCCCCGAAGGACCCTTTTGACATCCCTGATACTTGTCCCACAAATTACACCTCCATAGATCAAGTGTCAAAGGTGCTATCCAAGGCAAAGAATACAGCTTCCATGGGATCTGATAGTATACCAGGCTGTATTCTGCAACATCTCCAGCAAGAATTAGCTTCACCATTGAGCACCCTATACAACCACAGCCTAAGTACAGGCTTCATTCCAGCAGAGTGGAGAACTGCCATTGTCATTGTCTTGCACAAAGGTGGTACTACTACTGACCATGGAAACTATTTCCTCATTAGCTTGACAAGTCTGATCTGTAAAGCCATGGTGTGTATTATTGTGGATCTCATAAACAAGGAAATAGGCAATTTCCAAACACTTGACCCCACCCAGTTCGACTTCATCAAGGGAAGATCATGCCTGTTGAACCTGGTTGACTTCTTTGAGACTATCACAAAGGCCCTGGATGAGGGAATGTTAGTATATACAGCTTATCTTGAGTTGGCCAAGGCCTTTGACACAATCCCCCACTCAGGCATCATTGAAAAGCCAACACAACTTGGTATAAATCCTTATGTCATCAGGTGGGTGGCCAACTGACTCACCACTATGACCCACAAGGTTAAAATTGGCACATCCACCTCCGATAGCTGACCTGTCACTAATGAAGGGGATCTGTCCTGGGACCCCCTACTGTTTGGCATCTACTTCTCAGAGGTCCAGGCAAAGCCAAAAGGCCTGTGGCTGACCAAGTTTGTGGACGACTGTAAGTTGGGTGCTGTCATTGACTCCCCAAATGATGTTAACATACTGCAAGAGGGTCTCACAGCAACTAATGACTAGTGCAAAGTCATGGCCTCAAGTTAAATGCAAAACAATGTATCATCATACCATTTGGCAAAAACACAGCCTGTACTGATTACCACATCAACAGCAGCCCCTTAAGAATACAACCTTTGGTGAGAGACTTGGGTACAGAGGTTGACAACAATCTCATATTTGGGTCTATATTAGAACACCAAACTTTCAAAATTGTGAGTGTTCTAATATCGAACCCTAGTAATCAAAAATTTAAAACATTGAACATACAGAACAGGGAATTTTTTCCTAGGGAAAACATTTGCTGTTCCATAACACATACACACAACACAAGCACACCAAACAAATAGCAATCCACACACATACACCTAAACTCTTACACCTAACACTACACTAAACTATACATACACCACTAACTACCCACTTACCTTACTCCAAACCCTAAGCCTAAGGTCCGTCACTATCGCACAGTCACCTCACCAGTGCCCTAACCCTAACTCACCTACCCCGCCCTAACCCTCACGTCCACACAATCGCACAAGTACCTGAACCCGACCCGTAACTTTCCACCACAGTGCTGAAAATACTGAAGCAACAGAAATGGACAACCAAATTCTTTCCCTAGGAAAAAAATTGATTTTCTGTTTCTTCGATATTTTCATCGTTCACTGAAAATGGGTCAATATTAGAACAGTTGAAATTTTGACAAGTGTATAATTTACACAACATACTGAGAAACAACTGCATATGTCTCATTGCCACATGCATTTCTGACAGCTTTTTGCATCTAATTTAAGAAGCTGTCATATATAGACACACACACACACACACACATACACACACACATTTTGTGATCAGCATGGATGCAACTGTGTAAGTACATGTGCTCATATTTGTGAAGAATTGATGTCCACATTAATAACATGTATAAGACAATCTGAATGTCTATTGTCAGTGTAAAGAATTAGATGATGTAACAATGCAGTTGTGCTATTTATTTCTGTAGAGCAGCTGACATTCAGGAAATAGTACTGGCATACCCATTTTCAAGTGCATGGGTGAAGGGCATACATGAATCTGTGCAAATATGTATTCCATCAGTACAAAGTGCCTTCCCTTTGGCTGTGTTTTTACATGGATTTTAATGGGATAAAGACTAACTGGGCAATAAACATAGTAATTCATGCTAATCAGCACTTTCCATACCACACCTCTGAGTGGCTGGTTTGCACGGGTGATGGCAAAAAGTTTGCACATGTGAGATGCACATTTAATGACAAGTACTTAAACTTGAGAAGTACTTATTCATATAGTCTATGGTAGAAATAGTTAACAGATACTATGGTGTTCATAATGTAGTTTATATTGCAAATGTGTCAAAAATTTTATGATACAGAAAACTATTTGTACTGATTTCCCCATTTACATATAGTTAGGTGATGAGCAAATGTGAGGCTCTGCTTTATTGAGAAAATTATAACAGTTCTTTTGGTTACCCTTCCTCTGTGCAAACACACTAAGTGGAGAGGTGCAACAGTCAACATTTTGGACAGTAATGAGTCTAATAGCAGCACCTGCTGCCTAGCTGTTTCTGTGGTAGCAGGTGTAGCAGCAATGAGCTGTTATTTTGAGCACAGATCATACAGAGTTTGAATTCAGCTCAATCTGATGTTTTTATATATGTATTCAGGATGTCATTGACATTACGTGATAATTTTTTGCAAATGTGAGAAGGAATGACTACAGTAAAGTACTGTATAAAAACAAACATTACTCAATTCTTTATGTCACCAGTACACACATGAATCAGTATATTTATACTTTCATCAATCTAAATAAGTATTGTAGGAAATATTTAAAATGGGTGCCTTTATTCTTCTTTAACTGTATGTTTCCTTAGTGCAGCAAGTTTAAGCAGTATCACATAGACATAAATGCACCATGCCATAGGACCTGAAGAGGCATTTACTGTGGCTTTTTATTGGTGCATGATGCCAAATGCCATGCAAACGCAGAGGACAAAAAGTGAAGAGCTTCATTATATATTTATATATTTATTTATTTAACTTTTGTTTACTGGGAAAGTCTGACTAGACACAGTTTCTTTTTCAGCAGAGGCCCGGGGAGAAAAGCTCTATGAGTAACATTAAATTTTCATGCACACATTACAATAATCAAAAAAGTATAAAGTAAACAAAATGTAATATACATAAGAACATACAAATTTATTACATGTTGACAACAAAACCTAGGCTTTAAACATAGCTAGTAATATTTATAGGTATGACTTATGTCAAGATATAAGGTTAAGACAGGTCAGTAGGAGCAAAGGATTAAACACTGATAGAGAAGATGGATATGTTTTGGGTATAATGTGATGCATCAGAGCACTCATGAGGGGTTAGTACAGGAACATAGCCACTTAGTTTTAGATAATCTTTAAGTGATGGCTTAAAGTGGTTATTGGATGAGATTGAGAAAATGGAGTTAGGAAGGGAGTTCCATATACGAGATATATAGTTGGAAAATAAAGATTCTCCTGCAGTGTTGTTGGCCTTGGAGATGGTGAGTACGTTCTTGTTGTTAGAGTAAAGTGGTCTGCTGGAAAGGTAAGGAAAGATGAGATTTTGTAGTGCAGGGGTTCTAGTTGGTTGTGTTACAATTTTGTGAGTTAGAGAGAGTTGGTTGTAAAGAATAATGTTGGAAAACTCAAGCCAGTCTAGTATCCTTAAAGCTGTACAATGATATGTTCTATATGGGCAGTCAGATGCAAACTTAGCTATTTTATTATAACATGCTTCTAGCTTAGATAAGTCAGTTTTCCTTAGATTAGTTAAAATTGGAGAGGCATATAGTGGAATCGAGTGCAGATGGGTTTGTGCTAATGTAATTTTGGCCATTGTGGTTAGGAACCATTAGGGGGCATTTCTGCCATGTGTGTGGTTTATGATTCTATTTTTTGACCAGATCAATGGTCTGAAAATGAGGTAGATAGGAAAGTAGTAAAATGGGGAGCAAGAAAGGGGAAGAACAAAGGAAAAGCAATATAGTAATGTGATTGAGTTTATTAGGAAAGAACCATAGCTATCTACCTCTTTCACAGTGTAAAATGAACATGGATAGAATATTGGATGAATTTGGATTGTCACCTCAACAAAGATGGGTGGCAACAATGCAATAATTTTGTATAGCCAGTTGGATGGAATTAAGTGTGTTGAGAAGACACATGCAAATTGGAGAGCTATGTATGGGATCTTATTTGTTTGGGACAGGTACCCATTTTTGCTATTTTATTTCAGTGAAATAGGAATGATGGGTAAGCGCCGTAGCTATGTCAGGGTTGGGTAACTAGGGTAGGTGATGAATTGCCTGCAGTCAAACAGGGAAAATAAGACACAGAGAGGGATGGTGAGGGACACAAAATTTTGGGGGACACCATGACTGGGGATAGGGAGGGGAGAGCAGATGCTCATGGCTATCAAGCTTGGAGACAATGAGAATCTAGTTCCAACACTCAAAACCATCATCAGTGTCACCTTCCTGAGCTTGCTGTTGGAGTGCTTTACATTTTCTTTTGTCAAGGATTTCAGTGAACATTTTTTCCATCTGGCTGAGGCATGCAGAACTACCAGATTGGGTCCCAGATGTGCTGGGCAGTGGTGCAACAGCTGTTAGAGGGATGGCAGACTGAGCTTCACTGGTTGGTTGACCTTTCTGTGCTGGAAATCATTTTGTAAGTTGTCAGAAATTAATGACATCAGAACTTTATGCCCAAGCATATAAAAATAAAAAGGAGAAATAAGGGATGGGGTAAGAGAGATAAAAAGAAAATGATAATTAAACCCAACATATGTCACATACAATAAATTAATACCATATATATATAAAACATTACTTTTACATTATACATTTTAACAACTACAAACTATGATTGATAATTATTTCAAGTAATCCTTACAATATGCATATATAGCACATATATTTTTTAAATAATACATATTAGGTCAACATCATGGCATTTATGCCATATTTGTTGAAATTATTATATAATATGTTTAAATAATTTTACATTATATTTGTTACTTGTGGGGCCTGAACCCACAATATCAGAATACACTATTATAATTGACTCCTATAATTGCCTTGAGCTACAGAATGAAGCATGCATGCTTGATTTTACAGTTAAGATATGCATGCTTAATTTGCTACTAATGTATAGAAGAGCAATACTTTTGGTTAAGTAGTAATTATGTTCTGCTGCATACATATCCTTTGCTTCTCTTAGTCTTTTCAAACATTCATCATGGGCCTTCCTTTTTGCTGTACTCTACTGGTTGGCTATAAAAGAAAAAGGGGAGAAAAAGAGAAGACCATTATGCATAACAGTCCTGACTATATCCAGCTTTCTATATAATTTAAAGTATCATTATCTGTTTACTTACACAACTGTGGGATGTCAGAGCCTTTACAAGTCATTGTAGTGGTATTTGCATTGCTTTTCAGTGGGTGGAATGCCAGTCACACTGGAGAAAGCCTTGGCAAGAGCATTCCAAGCCTCTGATTTATATTGAGACTTGGTATAGTCCCCCCTGCAATAGCCTATGGCTGTGGCACTTTACAAGGATTCCAGTGAATATTCTGGAATCCTCTACAACCAATCTTTGAGCCCTAAATTGGGCACCTTCCCTTCTTGCTCCGGACATGTCTGCACAGATCAAACCGCAACAGTTAAAGTGATTTCCTACCAATTCATGTTATCATGTTCTACAGCTAGTGCACAAACCTGAACAACCATGCCAACTTTATTTGTGCAGTGATAAGTGGAAAGCAAATGTGCCAAATAGAGAGGAAGGTAGTTTATGAAACATGAAGGGTAATGTGACAGCTGCCCTTAGTTTATGAGTTGGTTGGTGCTGTACCTGTTAGTTAATTTAACTTTGAAGACATATATTGACGGTGTAAATGTTATGACCTAACACATTTTTTCTGTGTGGGTTTAATCACGGATAAAAATAATTAGTACAATGTGGGATTCAAACCTATGCAAAATAGCCAAAACATACTCTTTCACATAGGCGTGTTTTTCATTCTTGCCTCAGAAGAAGTGTTTGGCATAAATGTTCATTGATTATGTAGTCACACTAAAGAGTCAGTGGTTAACCATGTATGTGTGTAACCTGACAAGGTCCTAGTTTACACATTCATGTGTATATGACTATCATTGTAGTATGAATTCCATCCTAGGGCAGAAAACAGACTTTTAAGTACACAAACATAATTGCCAGTATAGCCTCAGTCACACATATAATTCATATGATCTCCATATACATAGTTATTGTTATTTATAATTATCTTTAGATTGTTCTCTAGTTTTTAAAATTGAGTGGACAAGCATTAATATAATCAGGAGTGTGGCAGATATGAACCCTGGTTCACCTGTATTGTGGCCCTTAACTTATACCAGTTGCCACAGGGAAGGCTGGGCACAGTCATTACTGTGCAGAATGCTCATTACAACTGAGAACTTGTTTGTCAGATATGCTCATTAGTTATACATACACTTTAAAGAGCTGAGAGGTTAACCATGTATGTGTGTGACATGAAAGATCAAAAAATAAATATTAATTGTAGAGCCATTATTGTACTGATACCCACAGTTAGACATTTACTATATATGCTCATAGGATATCATAGAATCATAGGAGGTTACTAGGCTAATGGCAAAGGGCCCTTACACACCTAGCCACATTCAACCCATGTTCCCATGTGTGTCTGGTTTAAGCAGACACTAAAATCAGCACCTATGGCTCCTGTCCACCCCCCAGTGTGAATTTCCAGTTACCCATTCAATCATCCAAATTACACTTAAATAGGGCCAATGAGGGGCTTTGTTTAACATGAATAGGAAGCTTGTTCCAAAAGCAGGGCAACCTCTGTGAGACAAATTTGTCTCTCCAGCAAGTGCTGTTAATATCACATACCAGGTTAAGGTCCTTTGAGCGAGTGACCTGTGTGTCATTTGACTTGTGAATGTGCAGCATTTCCATTAAAGCTGGGTCAGAGATTGCCCTGTATGCATGGCACAGTCAACTGTACGACACAGAGTAAAGTGACAATGATTTCAATCTGTCGTCATAAGACAGATCTTGAAGACCCTGAATTTTCTTTGTAAGGAAACTGTGGTCTCTCCAATTGCTGCAGGTGTTTGGAAAGGAACATACCAAAGGGATTGTTGTACTCTATTATTGGCCTGATGAGGGAAGAGTACAGGGGATTTATTACCTCTTTTTTTCTGGAGGAAATGCCCTTATTTATGAGATCAGCAATATAAAATGCCCTTGTTACTACTACAGAGACATGGTGATCGAAGTTAAGATTGCTGTCAACTTGTGTGCCCAGGTTTTTCACCACTGACTGTGTGCTTAGGGTATTGCTATTGATGTGTTAGTTTGCAGGAACATTACCCTTGCCAAAGGGGATGATAATTCATTTTTTTCCTTTAAGTTTAAGACCATGACTTTGGCACCAGTCATTAATCTGAATAAGACCTTCATGCAGGATGTTGACATCACTAGAGGTTTCAATGATCGCTCCCAGTTTGCAATCATTAGCAAACTTTTCAGCCACAGTGCTTTAATTTTAGCCTGTGCTTTGGAGAAGTAGATTAGAAACAGTAGGGGTCACCGAACTGATCCCTGTGGAACACCACCAGTTACAGGTCTGCTGGAGGAGGTGGAGCCCCTTATATTGACTGTATGAGCTCTATCAGTGAGTCAGTTTGCAACTCACCTCACAGTATATGGGTTGATACCCAGCTGGGTGAGTTTATCAATGATGCCTGAGAAGGGAATTGTGTCAAAAGCCTTGGTTAAGTCTAACTAGGCTGTGTGCACAGATTTGCCCTCAAAAAAGTCCGCCACGTTTAACAGGCATGATTTCCCCTTGACAAAGCAAAGCTGGATGTGGTTGAGTGTTTGGATGATTGATTCTATGGCCATGCAGATGAGGGTAGTCAGGCTAATGGATGTATATTCCCCAGGGTCCGTGGATGTACTCCTTTTGTGCAAAGGAAGGATGGTAACTGTTTTCCATTCCACTGGGATGAAACCATTGATTAGGCTCTGATTGAAAAGTGTGCCCAATGGTGATGCTAATTCCTGTTTTAACCCATGTAGAACACAGCCCAGGATGTTGTCTGATCCCATAGAAGTTGTGTTTATGGCCTTGGAGAGGGCATTTAAGACCTGTTCCCCGGAGAAACTAACTGGGGGACAGGTATTAGGGATGCTTTGGGGTCTATGTGTCGGGGAAAGGGGAATGAAGTTTTCATGAACCTGTCAGCCAGCAGGTTTGCTATATCCACGGTTCTATATATGTAATATTATTAACCATGAGTTCAGCACAAATCTGAACCTTACCTTTGAGATTACAGATGTGACTAAAGAATGCCTTGTGGTTATCTTTAGTTAAAGAATATAATTTGGATACATAGTTAGCTTTGGAGGACTTCACAAGGAGTCTTATTTGCTTGTTTAAGTTGAGGAGGGACTGTTTCCAGTTTTGAGACTCTTCCTTACTACTCTTAGTCAGCAACTTCTTTCTCCTATTGTATAGCCTATTAATGGCAGTTGTCCACCAGGCAGTTTTTTTCCCTTGAAGATCTTGCTTTGGTTCTATCAGGTATGGCAGAGTCAATACAATTGCACAGATGCTTGTATAAAACATTGGTGTATAACTCAGCATAGGTGTCTGCTCCATCAGTGAGGGGACAGGCTATGAAGCTATTTATGCTGTCACATAAGAGGTTGCAATTGGCCTTGGAGAAGTTTTTTCAGTCTAGTTGTTGCTAAGGAGGGGGACTTGTTTTATAGTTATTTCTAACAAGACTGATTTGTAATCAGATCTCACCAGGGATGGCCACACATTGAGGGTGGTGCAGCAGTCCCCCATGTTGGTAAGCATCAGGTCCAAGAAGTTTGAACCCCTTGTGGGTGAATCAACCAGCTGGTCCAGGGCATTGGAGTTAACAAAGTCCAGAAACCTTTGGGCAAGTGAGTTAGAACACATATAATTTGCCCAGTCTATGGATGGGTAATTTAAGTCACTCAAAACCAAGGTGCTTGGTTGTATCTTGATTGACTCAAATAGATCCAAGTAGGCTGAGTTGATGTCCTAATTCATGGAGAGGGTCCTATAGATGGTAATGACCTGAAGAGGGGTCTTACCTATAGTCAATTGCACCTGAAGTAGTTCAAGGGAATTGTGCTCTTTTACCAATATACAAGTGTATTTATCTTTAATGAATATTGACACAACACCTCATTTAGTTCTTATGTCTTGGTTTGTGGTTCGAATGTGCAGAAGAAAATATAAACTGGTATAGCTGGGGTGCTCTCCGCAGCTTTAAACCAAGTCTCAGTGACTGCACAAATGTCAGCATCTTTCAGGATGAGGACTGCTTCCAGTGAGTGTAGTTTCTTATTTAGACTTCTAGCATTTAGCAGCATAACCTTGAGGTTGTTTTTATAGGGTATTTTTATGTCAGGAATTTTGTTCTTGTGACATTGCCTAAAAAAGGTGTTATAAGGATGGCAAGAGCCTCAGCCAGTAATTGAAATCCCAGGTATGAGAAAAGAAGACCATCTCTGGAAAAGCATCAAGGTCTGTCGACCATGTCATCTCAGGCTGACAGATACTGAATCCCCTTTGAATGACACCAGAAACTAAGCCAATTGTTGAAGTCAATCATTTTTTGTTTGCATTGAAGTATCATCCTAGGCGAAGGTAAAATGCTGCTTAAAGCTAGGGACATACCTGCCTGAGATACAAAATCAAAGAGCTGAGTCATGTCTCTCTTCATATAGTCTGGTGAGGTATGTCTCAAGTTGTTCACACCAACATGGACTATGACAGAGTCATAACAGTGCCTGCTGTTGAGAGACTTACGTGCGTGTGAGATGTGGTGGATCCTGGCACCTGACAGACAGCTGACTGTGACCTTTTCCTTATTCAGCTTGGTGAGAGGGACATCTGTGTGTCTCACAATTGAGTCGCCTATGACTAAGATGTTTGTTTTTGTGGTATGCATTAGGGGCCTGACTGGTGATACACTGGTGTGTGATATATTATGTGTACTATGTTTTCTAGAGGATGTATTATGTGAAGTGTGCTTGTGTTTGTGTTTAGGAGGTCTCTGATGTTTAGGTAAGCTTCTTGTAAGGACCTCCGCATATGTAGGTTGATGTGTTGTTGGTTTGGTATGTGCAGGAGGTGAGGTGTGCATATGGACAACCTACTTAGTATCAGATTAACTGACTGGTGACCAAGAGAGTCTGGATTCTAGGTTCTTGATATACATGCATCTCTCACATAATGAATTTGTGTGGACTTGAAGAAGTGGGTTGTCAATGTATATGAAGCAATTGCTACATTGCTTCAGGATGCTCATGTCAACTATGCTGGCTGGAGAAACTGTGGCAAATTGCCCATCCATAATGCTAGCTAAGTTGATGTGGACAGAAAACAGGGAGAGGACACAAAGGATCAGGTAAAGCAGAGGACAGGAAAAGTTGGCAAATTATATGAAGAGCTAGTAGGTAAGATCTGTGTGTTGGTACCTCAGGAGTTTCACTGAATGTATCATCTGTCAGTGAGGAACAATCATGAGAGTTCAGCGATGGAGCACCAGCAGAGTATTAAGGGAAAATTTGCAGGCAAAGGTGTTTGCGCCTATAAACAATAATGGTGCCCTCCTTTGCATGGCAGTGTGTGATGTGCAAATGCAGTGCTTATGTAACAAACAAGTGCAAACTGATCTAAACAAATTAACAAGTAGAAAAGCTCAAAACTGAGTCCTGTTCCAGCAACCTTCAATCAGATGAGTTGTAACTGCACACTCCTGCCACTAGGGTGCAGCGGAACCCTCTCTAACAAAAGATGGCCTGGTTTAGTGCTCAAGTTATACAAACAGAACCAGATTCAGCAGGTCCAAATCTAGTCTATGCCACAGCAAACAAAGTGCAACAATTTCAGGAAAAACAGTTCAAATAAGCAGTGATATGGTAAAAATGCAGTTCAAAACTGCAATATACAGTGAAGAATTCTACTTAAGTTTTGCAGAGATCAGCAGATGGCTTGGGTTTGCTTATGTAGCAAACAAGAGCAAACTGATTTAAATAAATTAACCAAAAAAAAGCTAAAAACTGAGCCCTGTTCAAGCAGCCTTCAGTCAGATGAGTTCTAACTGCATGCCACTAGGGTATAGGGAATCATCTTCAACAAAAGATGGTCTGGTTTAGTGCTCAAGTTATACAAACAGAACTAGATTCAGCAGGTCTGAGCCTAGTCTATGCTACAGCAACAAAGTGCAAAAATTTCAGAAAAAAATATCTCCTGTATATGCTCAATGCACCTGCTATATATAATTGTTTTTGTCTGTAATTTTTAGATTGTGAATTTTTATATAAATTAAAGTAAAACAGTATTAATAAAATGTTTGTTTGTTGGATTAGAAACATGGCTAACCTGTATTGTATCCCATAGCTTATGCCTGCTGCCAGAGAAGGAACTAGGTAGCAGCTATCTATTTTCACATTCATTAGTGTGCATGTGGGCTAACTACCACACAACACCACTTAGCATGTTTGCTCAGTGAAAAGCAACAAATGTTACAATGTATCTTTTTAGAAATTGACAAGTCTGCAAGTGTTATGGAAGCTTGCTGACCACCATGCAACACTGCTTAGTGTGTTTGTGTGATGGAAGGCAAAAAATGTAACAATGTATCTTTTATGAAACTGTCAATGTCTTCTTGTTTGCTTGGAGGTGAGCAACACACAAATAAGATTAGCAAAGCTCAACATGCATTATTATTATTATAAAAAGTGTTGATTTGCTTTCTTCACTAAAAGATAAATGTGGGACTTAAACCTTGATCTACTTCCACTGTGTACTATGTGATTTATTCTGTTTACCAGTTGTGCTACACACATACACACTTGATTCATAGCTTTATGTTATGCTGTATTTCTCATAGAAGCAACTTCCAATAATTTTAATTTATTTAGCCATTTCACTCTACTTGCAATAAGCAATTCACTGCACAAACATTAATATTTAAAATACAAAAAAGGAAACATAAATAACATTACAAAATAATTTTAACACACCTTAGAAATATTTACACAAATTTGGATTTGAACTGTCAATCTAA